>NC_056729.1:973065449-973080449 GCF_019279795.1 Protopterus annectens
CACACACACACTCTCTCACACACACACACACACACACACACACACACACACACACACATTCACATACACATACACACTCACCTGGAAAACCCTATGCAGCAGTGACTAAGCTTGTTCAAAATGTACTTTGTTCAATAATGGCCAGAAAATGCAGCAGTTTAATTAATAAATGATTCTGTTCAATAACGGACACTTTCTGTTCAAAGGCAGCCATCAATAACAGACACTTTCAAGTGCAACCAGCCAGAAAACGCAAGCAGTTCAAAAATGGATACTTACTGTTCAATATTTGAACAGCTGGAATGCAAGCTCAATTCCAACAGGCTGGTAGCCCCGACAGAGCTGACGTCATCATGCACGTGACAATGTCAGCTCAAAAAGTGGGAAAAAAATAAAAATAAAAATAAAAAAAAAGCTGAGAAAAACTCGGAAACGAAGGGGTGCCACTCAGGAATCGTGGCACCCCATTATTTGGATCCCAAAACTTGGGAAAACTGAGTAATTCGGGATGGTTGGGAGGTATGCCTGCAGTCAGTTCCGGAGTTTGGTGGGCAGCTGCTCCAGATTGAGGGCTGCCTGGCGCACCTCGAGGGGCAATCTGCCCCTCCTGTCCAGCTCCCAGCACAGCCACCTTTGGGGCCATGAAAGAGCAGTGGTAACTGCCCATGGGTGGGGACCTCAGTCCCACTGTATCCATTTGGGGGCTCAAGGGCTTTGGATTCTCAACCAACCCCCGTCAAAGGTGTTTACCCCCCCTCATGTGTCATATACCGCCCCCGTCTGCTGTCGTGTCTGCCTGCAAATGCAACCTATCCTACCCAACCTACCTCCCCAAAGACACCTACAGCCCTTCCCCAACATCCTGCTCTCACCTTAATAAAAAAAAGGGGCATCTGTCCCGAAAAAAAAAAAAAAAACATTGCCCCATACATACCTCTACATTTCGCCCCCATGTACAGTGAAACTAATCAATCAACGCACAGATTATTCTGAAAATATCTGTCGCCAACACCCCTCCCTGTGTGGTGTGAGGCTGTGAATTCCAAATTCTACACATTACTCACAGCTGTTGTTGCAGAAGAAATGTAGAGCTATGGTCCTTTCCTACACCCATCCTGTACATCACTAGCTGGTTTTCCTAATGTTTTACCCCCTGCTTGCTTCCATTTCACTACTTTCCTAATCAACCTTTTTTCTTTTTTTAATGAAAATTAGTGAGGGTGTAAGCGGGAGTAAGTGGAGCTAAGAGCAGCTAACAAAGCTTAACCTTCTTTTAGCATCACTTAGTTTCATGCACAACCCGCTTACAACTGCTTAAACGTCTCAATCATTCTGTCTCCATCAGCCCCTGCTCTGTCCTGTAACAAAATAATCAGCCCTGCCAAGTCTCAAACCTGGGATATTGTGCATTACAATCACAGCAACATACCACTACACCATCTGAGCTGTGGGAATCTGTAATGCTTTTACAGACATATCATTCATTCTGGTCATTTTACATTAATGAAAAAAGTGATCACTTCCAAGTCTGGAACCCAGGACCCTGCACACTACAATCACAGCAACATACCTCTACACCATCTGAACTGTAGGAAATTGTAATATTTTTACAAACATGTCATGCACAACAGTCATTCAACATAAGGGGGAATTATATAGATTATATAGATAACCAACCTGTTACTGCAACACATCTGCAAAAAACCTGAAAAACTGGGGGGGGGGGGTAAACAATAGTGACACATTTGAAACATGGCTGTCATACACGTAGAAGTCTGCTAGAGTGGCATGGTTTGCTTTAACATATAATTCCAGACAGATTCCAGATCTGAAACACAAATGAATGTCATTACTTACTGATGTCAATGCTCACATCATCCCAGTGATTTCTCAGAAACCCACAACTGCTATGGGCAACACACCAAACATATGAGCCATGCTTCTGGACAGTGGAAAGGTACGACTGCAGTCATGCACCAGAATGGAAACACCCATGACAGCTGCCAACCCTGTCACCCAGCACCTTATGAACCACAGTATGACCAACACAACACTAACCCAAATCAGCTGTGGGCAATTACCCATGTATATCCAAATATATCATGCACTACAGGAATGAACTGTAGGGAAAAGCAGCTAGTGGTGCAAAAATGTCCACCCACAACCATTTGCACCACAGTCACAGCAACATACCAGTACCCCAAATGAACTCTAGAGTAGAACGACTGTTTGAACAAACATATCCTGATTGCCAGTCACACACTACACTGACATATACTGGCCCAACTCACAGTGTACTGGCAATCCTGAGGTGTTACAGGACATTTCTCAGTCTGCCCCTACAAACATACACATCTGATAGACCAACAGCAGCCACAGCAGCATGCACAGTCAAATAGAAAAAGGACGTAACACTTACATCTGCTACTCCCTACTCAGCTCAACAAACATCCACACACAACACTGCTACACAATCTTGGCAGTCTGTTTATAATGGCCAGACATACATAATTCTTATATGTACCGACTTCCACAGAATGTCCAGGGTGTGACACCATATTTATGGCCATTGCCACATACCACTTCCAGGAGTCTTCTAAGTCAATGGGATGATGCCTTGAGTGCAGTCACTAAATAATGATATCACATACCTCTGACCTTCTTACTGCAAGACATCTGGACAAAGCATGACATACTTGGGGGACAGGGGCCTGGAAAGTGGAACATATCTCACATAATGGTGCTACAAACTGAAACAGCTATTGGTGTCATAGGCTTTGTTGTAACATAACATCCCTGAAGGATATGATGTCTGAAACACCAATGGATGTCAACAGTTACTGACTACAATCCTTACATTATCCTACTGATTCCACAAAAACAGACATTGTCTGAGGAACAGAACAAACACAACAGTCAAACCTCTGGGCAGCCTGTGGACATCAGGGCAGTTGAGAGGTATATCAGAGGCATATCACTGTCAGACGTCAAGTCACGCAGAAAATGCATGTCCAGACAAACCTTGTTAATCTAGCAACCCTCTATGTGTATAACAGCACTACTGAATTACAATCTGTACCTAATTCTGGAACTTTGTCCCCATGTTGTTGGGCTGTTTCCACATGTCCTGTTCCGAGAGGTATTCCCACCTACTGTCTGTGAAGCTGTAGCACCTACACCTCCATAATGTCCTCCACACAGGCAAGAAAAAGGGGCAAGGCCCACATGAAGGCCATAATTATAGCACTGTGTTGCTATGGCATTGGTAAATGGAAGGACAACACAGCTGCTCTGGATGCAAGTAGCAAGTGGGAGACACCAATTGGTGCACAGGCCATCACCTGCTCATGAGCAATACCTACAAAAGGCAAGCTGCTGACTATGCAACACATCTCTCAACCCATCTAGACAAACACAGACTGTGACTACACAAACCTAACCATCTGCATTGTTGTGAGGAAACTCTTGAACACTCTAACAGGTATGTCAAATCAGGTAAACTGGTAATGGATTGCAGAAGGGGGTGCAATGATGTCAAATGGGACACTAAACACTAGGCCGGAACAAGACCTGCTGGACTCACAGGCTGCAGTCCGGCACCTATGACAATTCCCACTTTCCCTGTCTGACTGAGTCACCCAAGCAAAGGTCAGCTCATGTACGACTACTACTGGAGTGTCTGTTGTCCAATACTGAGTGTGTTACTGCTAAGCCAGGTACATGGGATGTTGTAATTATTCATATGGCAACTGTTAATGCTACTCTGATACATATGCTTGTCTTACAAATGTAAGAGACGTATACAAAGTATGTGCATACTACACAACAGGTGCAGATGTGTGTGTTGAGTTGTATGTGTTATACTGAGCCCATACCTGACAACTGTCCAGCGTATTGCAGACTGACCACATCTGCCTCATATTTGTAATCAATGCCTCAGACAGTTGTGTATTATCTGGCACATCAATGGCAACGCATTAAACACTGAAGTCATAATATATTAGCATACATTTGATTGTCAGATGTCATATCCTGCAGAGGAGACCTGTGAATGCAACATCGTATTTGCTGGCAGCTACGTGTGTTTCAGCTAGATTCATAAAGTGACACTATTTACTGGCCTTTGCCCACCACTGATGTGTGCCTTTGTGCAGATGTCTTGTTCCAACAGGAGCTAGGTGTCTAACCATGAAAGCCATGTCAATGCAACCGTACCTTGTCCTGTAGGATACAGACATCTGTGCAGTCATTGACACCTGCTTGCTGTGGAGAGCTCACCAACCTTGCCAAGTCACTCATCCCATCATATGTTTAGACCCCAAATGGAGGCCTGCAAAGCCACAGGAGTTGCAGTGTTGAACATTAGCATACACATACACACCTCCACACTGGCCAAACATTATGACACACTGGTGACATCCCCAGTGCAGTTAACAGTTGACAAAACATCTACTCAAATCATAGCTAGCTACAGGCCTCCAAACATGACTATGGACACCCACCACATCTATTGGGACCTGCTGAAATCTGTCAGGATTCAATCATCGGCTTTGCTCCTGGGTGACTTCAAATACCCAACATTAGTGTCCATAACCTATGCCACCTGAACATTAAGGCACACAGATTCCTCAGCTTAGTCAATGGCAATGCAGTGGATTAGCCGGTCAACACTCCTATGGCAGGTGGAAATATCCTGTACCTGGTCCTAACCAACATGAGTAGCCACTGTAGCACTCCTACAGTGCCATCCTCCTTGGTAATATCTAACCACATAGCCATCACTGTTCAGGTTACCATCTTCCCTACCCCACCCCCTTTACAGTGTCAAACAGAATAAATCGTACATAAATGACTATAAATCTCCTCAAAGCAGGAAGAAGTAGCTGTACAGCCAACGTCCCATTTGTTGGAACTAGCAGCAGTGTCCAGGCCCACACCACAATACTATCTGAGCACTTACACAGCTATATGGACTCAGCATTACCTGACAGGACATCATCTCCCTCATGGTAGGATAAATGCCTGTGGTGGACAGCAGCAATACACAAATACCATAACAGGTGGAATCAATTGCTGGATGGGTCAAGAAGGAACAGGTGCCTCATTGGAAGCAATGCAACCTTGGTCTACATAAGCAAATAAGAACACAGGTGATGTACCCTAAGCCTGTCTTTGAGCGCAAATTGGACACATCCACCAAGGCCAATCGCTAGGCCTTCCACACATGTGTCTGCAATTCCAGAGGCAACACAGAAATCTGCTCTGCAGTTGTGGTCAACAACACCACATACAAATATGGCATAGATATAGGCAACCGGCTGCAAACAGGTGAAGTGTAAACATCAGCCCCCGTCCTCCCACTAGTACACATGTGCATGTACAGCACCTGCCCCCCTCCCCTCATCATCACGAAGCAGCTCCATAATGCCGTCTCAAAGGCAATACACAGAGGTCTCCTGAGGCCTGATACCATACCTGGCTGCAGCCTATATGAACACAGGCATGGGCTCACAGATCCATTCCGCACTGTAGTCAACTACAGCCTGTGCACCGGTGTCATCCCATCTGCACAGAGGACAGCCACTGTCATCCCTATACACAAAGCCAGAGCAATCCACCGACCCAACCAATATTATGCACATCAGCCTAACTAGCCTGCTCTACATGGGCATGGAAGGCAATATCAAGGACATTATGAACAGGGACATTGGCAACATAGAAATGCCTGGGCGGGCCCATACACCGTGGTATTGTCAAGGGACGATCAGGCCTGTTAAACTTGGTCAACCTCTCTGAAGTGGTCAACAAACACAGGAACGAGGAGAAGATGGTGAACAATGCCTAACTTCACCTACCCCAATCCTCTCACACTAATCCCCAGGCGGACAGGATACATATGCCTACACAGCTAGGCACCAACCTGTAGGTTACCAGATGGGTAGCTAACTGGCCCAATGACAGTACTCACAAAGTTAAAGTAGTGGAACCCACCTCTAGTAGTAGATTCATCCACAACGGGGTACCCCAAGGATTAGTTTGGGGTCCTCAAATGTTTGAGATATACGTATCTGAGGAAGAGGACAAAAGCAGTGGTCTGTGGCTGACCAGATGTATAGATGTTTGCAAGCTGGCCATTGTCTTACATTCCACTACTGATGTGAGCATCCCTCAAGAGGCAATCACTCAATTACTGACTGGTGCCAGAAGCATTACCACAAACTGAATGCCAGGAGAGGCATTATGCTCCCTGAAGTGGCAGATGTCATCCACACTAAGTATGACAATAATAATGTACTGAGCATACAATCAGGTGTGAGGCGACTTTTGCACAGAGGTAGGTAGCAACCTGACAGTTTCCCACCATGTGGGCACCATTGTACGGAAGGCCGTCTACATGGCCCACCTCACAAATATGGGTATGTCATAGGTAGGCCATTGGTAGATGTAAAGTGAGGGCAGACACAGAGTATTGAGCAGTACTGTTGTGAAAAATAGAAGCCTATGCAGTTGATAATGGACTTTTCTTCTCTTCTCCCCACCCCTCATCTGTATCACTAATTATTATTCATATACTTCGGGTATGTTTTTACCAAACATGATGTTAGTACATGCTTTCCATTATTGTTCATATAATTAATTGGTTGCATGTTAACATACCTTGTTCAAATACCACTGTTGGCAGCCTGTTGCCATCATTGTTACTGGCATGCTGTTACAATGCTTACTGTTGTTCCAGTTATGTATGTGTTCAGTTTGCTATGCAACTGTTTTACATCTGTTGTTTTGGGTTAACCGGAACACCCAAGCAAGCTGTTAAAACTAATACTGAAATGTTTTCTTCACAACTAACCAATATATCTTGGAAAACCTCAACACCATAGCATGTTTCAGAAGGCTGATCCCAGTGGATCCACCTGTCCCGCCCCATCTGATCATAGCACCGGGTCCCAGCATGTCTGGGACCCACCCTGGAACTTTATTTTCTGCAGGCCCTGCACCATATGGACCCGGGCACGGAGATGAGCCCGTCATCCGCCGTCAGTTCTGGGGTATGGTACGCAGTGTCATCTGCTCTAAGCTGGGTGGCCAGCTGTGCCAGAAGGAGGGCCGCCTGGTGCACCTTGAGGAGCAGGCTGCCCCTCCTGTCCAGCCCCCAGTACAGCCATCATCGGACCTGTGAAGGTGCAGTGGTGACTGCCTGCGGGTGGGGATGTCAGTCCCACCGAATCCATATGGGGGATCATGGGCCTGTGATTCCCACCCACCCTCGCCATCCAAGGTGTTTACCCCACGTGTCATACACCGCCGCTGCCTGCTCTCTTGTTTGTCTCCCTACCCAACCTAACTCCCCAGACATACCTACAATCCTTCCCCAACATCCCACTCTCACCTTATCAAAAAAAAGGGCATCTGTCCCAAAAAAATATCAACCTATACATAGCTATCCATTTCACACACGTGTCCACTGGAAACATGTAATCAGATCCAATTGGCTTGACAACACATTTCTGTTGTCCTCACCTCTCTCTCCAAGGTTTGAGTGTTAAGATTCACCTCCAAATTCCGTACAAATGCACAGCTACTGCTCTATAAGAAATGGACAGCTATGGACCTCCCTTACACCTGTCCTGCACATCCCTATCTTTCATATCATTTTTATCTCTGCATGCCCCTTTTTTACCACTTTCCTATCACCCCTTTTTATTTTCTTGTAAAGAAATTAGCAAAGGTGTAAGCAGGAGTAAGCAAGTTTATGCAATGCTAAGTGAAGCCAAAATGGATTAAGCATCTCTATGGCTAACATATGTTGGCATCACATAGCATCTCGCAAACCCGCTTATAACTGCTTTAGTCACTCTGTCTCCATCAGCCACATTTCTACCTAGCAACAAAATAATCAGCCCTGCCAAGTCTTGAACTCAGGACCCTGTACACTATAGTCAGACCAACGTAACACTATACCATTTGAGCTGTAGGAATTTCTGATGTTTTTCCAAACATATCATGCAGTAGAGTCATTCAACAGTAGGGAAAAAGCTCTGTGGAATCCCCAGGCGTGTGTGTATATATATATATATATATATATATATATATATATATATATATCTACATATATATATATATATATATATATATATACACATATATATATATTTATACACACACACACACACACACACATATATATGGTGATACATATATATGAAAAATATATTTACAATATATATATACATATATCTATGTGTGTGTGTGTTTTATATATATGTATGTATATATATATATATATATATATATATATGGATTCACTTCATAACACTGAAACTTCAAAATACTGAAAATGACAAAACTTCATAATACTGAAGACCAAAATACTGAAAGCTCAAAATACTGAATACCCAAAATACTGAAACTCAAAATACTGAAAACACATATTATGAACTCAGTTAAACAACAAAAATCATAACAATTACTACCAAATATATGCAGGGGGGCAAGCCCCCCTGCACCCCCCACACCCCCTGCTAATAATATATACCTACTCCAAGATTGCACTTAACTACACTATGTGCAATCTTGGAGTTGATATATTTAATTAGCGGGGGGGGGCTTGCCCCCCTGCATATATTTGGTAGAAATTGTTACGATTTATGTTGTTTAAGCTGAGTTTACGCATAATATGTGTTTTCAGTATTTTGAGTTTCAGTATTTTGAGTACTCAGTATTTTGGTTTCAGTGTTTTGAGTTTCAGTATTTTGATATTTCAATGTTATGAAGTGAATCCATAAATATATATCTATATATATATATATATATATATATATATATATATATATATATATATATATATATATATATATATATATATATATATATATAAATAAATGCCCTCGGGCAGATATCCTAGTATGAACCTATGAACCTATATATATATATATATATATATATAGGTTCATAGGTTCATACTAGGATATCTGCCCTAGGGCATTTATAAGCCTAGCCAGAATGTGTTTGGCTTTCGCCACCCATTTTAAATTTATTTTGCTATGCCCTTTTTTGAGGTTAGTATACTGTGCCGCTGTCTAACAGTGACACAGAAGTGATACCCAGGGTAAACCTACGATCTCCCATCCACTCATCAAGATTCCTCTTGAAGAGAGTCAATGAGGGATTCTGCCTAACCTGGACTGGGATTTTATTCCAGAGGAAGGGAGCCTCTGGGTTAAGAATCTGTCCCCCCGGCATGTCCTATTTATTTCAGTGCTGAGGTTCAAGTCTCTCGAGCACGTAGCTCGATGGGATTTGGATTTTCTGAGGTGCAGCATGTCCATTAATTCCGGGTTAGACATGGCTTTATACGTCAGGCACAGGTCGCCTCTGAACAGGCGGTATGCCACTGAGTAGAGCTGGAGTTTCTTTAACCGGGCAGCATATGGCATCTGTTTGAGCTCTTTGATCCTCTTGGTGAGGTACCTTTGGGGTCTTTCCAGTTGCTGCAGGTGTCTGGTAAGGTACATCCCAAAAGGGGCATTGTACTCAATTATGGGCCTGATGAGGGATGAGTAAAGAGGCACGATGACCTCCCCTGATCTAGATGTGAATCCCTTCATGACTAGGTGGGCAATATAAAATGTTTTTCTAACCACTTTGGCCACGTGGTTGTCAAATGAGAGATTGCTATCAACTTGGGTCCCCAGGTCCCTAATTACTTCTTCTGTACTTAATGGATTACCACCTATGTGGTAATTTGTGGGCACTGTGTTTTTGCCAAAGGGGATGACTATACACTTTTTGGCATTTAGCTTGAGGCCATGGCTCTGGCATCAGTTGTCTGTTTCTATGAGGCCCTTTTGGAGGATGCTTGTGTCGGCTGGAGAGTCGATTATGGCCAGTTTGCAGTCATCTGCGAACTTGGTCAGCCACAGTCCTTCCGTGTTGGCCTGTACCTCCGAGAAATATATACCGAACAAGAGAGGTCCCAGGACTGAGCTTTGTGGGACACCACTTGTAACTGGTTTGGAGTCTGACATGGCTCCAGCAGTTCTAACCATGTGGGTTCTGTCCTTGAGCCAGTTTGCAATCCATCTAGTGACATAGGGGTTTATATTTAAGCTAGTGAGCTTATCTATAATGCCCGAGTGGGGTATTGTATAGAAGGCTTTTGCGAGGTACAGGTAGGCTGTGTGGACCACCTTCCCTTCGTCAATGGCCTTGGTGACCATTTCAAAGAAATCAACCAGGTTTAAGAGGCAGGATCTGCCCTTAACAAAGCCGAACTGGGTAGGATCCAGTGTCTGTAGGTCCCCAATATCTTTATTTATAAGGTCCATGATGATCCTTTCCATAGCTTTGCAGACCAAGCTAGTCAGGCTTATGGGGCGATAGTTTCCAGGATCCGTTGAGGCACCACCTTTATGGAGAGGGACCACTGTTGCTGTACGCCACTCTTTGGGCACATATCCTGTAGTAAGGCTGAGATCAAACAGTAGTTTTATGTTTGGGTTTAGCTCTTCTTGGAGTTCATGTAGGACGCAGCCCGGGAAAACGTCTGGTCCCATTGATGCTGTGTTTTTTGCTTTGGAGAGGGCGGCTCTTACCTGAGCATCTGAGATGTCAGGGGGGCAGCACTCTGCTGGGATAGATATTTGCCCTGTTGGTGGGGAGGGGGGAGAAGTTTGCACTAACCCGTCAGCTAGGATGTTGGCAATGTCTGTGGGTTCGGTGTATTTTTTGTCATTTTGGACTAATTCTAAGCATATCTGGGAATTACCACCCAGGTTCCTAACATAACTAAAGAAAGCCTTGTGATTATCCTTAGTCTCCTGTGCAATTTTTCTCTCGAAGCTGGCCTTAGACAATTTTATGAGTGCCCGTAGTTTTTTTGCTAATACTGATCAGTGATGCCTTCCCTTTTTGGGATTTTGCTCTGTGGAATCACCCAGGCGTATGTGTATATATATATATATATATATATATATACATATATATATACATACATATATATATATATATACATATATACATATATATCTAAAGATATATATATATATATATATCTAAAGATATATATATATATATATATATACACATATACATATATACATAATATATGTATATAATATGTAGTGCAGTCATACCTCTCAACCTCTTAGTGCAAGACATCTGGGCAAAGGCTGTCAAAATGGGGGGATAATGGGCCAAAACTAGGGACGCATTTTAAATATTGCTATTATAAACATATAAAGTTGCTAGATAAACAGGGTTTGTTTCAACACACATTTTCTGAAGGATATGAGGTCTGAAACTGAAATGTATGTCATCATTTACTGACAGAAATCCTCAGATCATCATAGTGATTTACCAGAGAAATACAAATAATTTGTGGAACAGACCAAGAAGATGAATAAGCCTGGACACTCTGAAACAAACCACCCAGTTGACAGGTATGCTCAGACCCCCTCGGTGCAATGAATCTGGACCAAACCTGACAAAGTGGGGGGAGAAAGCCATGAAAATAGGGACATATCCGAGATACCAGAGTAGATAACCCGAGACAGTTGCTGCAGTAACATCACCTGTTCTAACAATTATTGACTGAAATAGCACAAGTGCAAGGCTCAGTTGCTTCTCATTTGCTAGTGACTTAAATCCTCACATCATTCCACTGATTTGTCAGACATAACACAATACTTATGGGGACCAGACCGAAAATATGAGCCACACATCTAGACGTTCAGCAAAACTCTGTATAGCTGAGAGGTATGTTCTGTAGATATTGTCACTGTGCTATACAGGTGAACAGCAATAATGTGTACATGGGTGTAGTGTGTGCTAGGTGAAAGCCCATCACCTATTAACACTACTGACATATCCCAGAGGTGTATATTAGTAGTAACATTAAGCATTAAGTGGAAAGGGCTGCACTGTATGATGTTGAGGGCCTCTCCAGAGTGTGCATGTTGTGGTCCGACTGTGTGTCGTGAATGTCACCAGTTGGCTACTGTGAGGTCTGTGTAATGCCTTTGTGCCACCTCAACTGTATGTGTGTGTGTGTGTGTGTGTGTGTGTGTGTGTGTGTGTGCATGTGCACCGGCAAACCTTATAGTGCAGGTATTAATTTACATGTTGTCTTTCCATCACAGGTGGACATGGTGGTCGTGGTCCCTCCCACTCAGAATCTGATGTCAGTGTCTCTGCCGACCCTGACAATAATGTTGGTCCTAGTGAGGCACAGGTGGGGTTGTCAGGGCCTGAATCTGTGCCATTCCTTGCCATCCCACAGTCGTCCACAATGTCCCTGCACACAGTCACAATGCCCACACGTAACAACGTCCACAGCAGCCAAAGATAATGAACAGTTGGGTGGTGGCATGAAGCAGGCTAGTGTGGTGAATATGGCAAGTGAGAGTGTAGACACTAGTCACAGAGTACAGGCGAGGTCCCACACAGGCGGATGGACAGGGTTGGTCGATGGAGGATCACTGCCCATGAAGCCGCTGTTGCAAGTGCCACAGCAGGTGTTACCAGACACATGTTTCGGGCTGTCATGGATGCACAGGTATGTAGTGAATGCAACACCAGATAAATACTCAGGGTCTTGGATGCAACTCTTCCTGGCTTACGTGATGACATACACAACCTAGTTAAGGCCACAAGTCGAAATACTGATGTCATGAATAGATGGTGGGGTGAGACCCTGACAACCCTCGACTGTGGAATGCCTGTGCTGCAGCGTGTGATGGGAAATGGACGTCGGCTATGTGGACATAGGACAGCACCAACATCAGCTGAGAGTCTACATGGCCGTGCACCTTCACACTCTCGTAGTGGCAGTACCACCAGTACTACTAAAGGACAGATGCTGTCCACACCACAACAGAGCAGGCCACGTGCACGTGGTCTTGGCCAGCCCCATGAGGGACACAGATCCAGCAGACAGCAGTCACCATCGGGGAGTAGTACTGCATCTGGTCTTGGGCCTGGTGGTGCCAGTGAGACCCCTGGTAAGACCAGTTCACGTGTCCATGGCCAGAGATGGTGACGTTTACACCCTGCCATGTATGGTCCATAGCTGTCCAACATTCCCCTGGGTAGGGCAGCCACATGGTGTGACTGTGTGCATACAAACACACACACACATCACCACCACAGCCAGGTCACCTCCAGACACACACACATTGCCGCTGCATGGCCCATTCATAGAGCACCCCTCCAAACACACACACATTAATGTCAACCATACGGCTCAGCCTAGGCCTCTGGCAAACCCACACAATACCCTGTGCATATGATGATACCTGTGCCACATCCCTGTCATCCATACTACCGATGCAGGGACATGCTAATATGGTTCTGATTCACAGGGTGAATTAAGTACCGTTTAGCTATGTAATGCTGTGCAAGATGCTGGCATTTGTAATGGCTACACTTTAGAGTGTGTGTATCCTTTCAGCCATGATGCATTACTGGTGTTAGTAATGTTAACTGAATGTAGTCTCATATGCTGTATCCTGTTTGTGTTCTAGGTGTCTGTGTGTCAGCAGGATGTGGCCCTGCAGACACTGCCAATGAGGGTTATGACAGAGTGGTAAAACATCGACTGTGTCACAGCCGAGGTACAGCTGTATATGTACACAATTACCAGTTCTGTGCAACAGTTTTTACATGTGCCACAGAGCTTATAGGGCTGAGGGGTGTATACAGGTAAGTCTATGGTGGTTGACATCAGCAGCTCTTGTAAAATGGAGAATTGTAAGTGTAGTGGGTGGAACACACCTCAGACTGGTAAAACCCACACACCCAGAGGATATTTTGCTGACCAAACACACAGAGAATGCTGTTCTCCTACACACCACCCAGAGGATATTGTGTTGACCAAACACAGAGAATGCTGTTCTCCCACACATAAAGTCATACACACACACACACACACACACACACACACACACACACACACACGCACAGGATCACAGTTGCCAGCGTTGGGTTTGGAACTCCTACCCATCTAGTAAGTGGTACTACAGTGTTATGCGGTTACAGCAGGTGGCGCGGAACTAATAGTGTGATGACTGTTCCCAAGTACTGGTAAAGTGAATAATATCATGTGCCCTTGTGAGGTATGGCGGATGGGAAAGGACTCCTTATACTGTCACCTATGAGTCCACACACTCACAAACACTGCTATGCACACACACACGCGCACACGCACGCACGCACGCACACACACACACACACACACACACACACACACACACACACACACACACATTTGCCAGGACTGAGATTAGAACCCCTACCTATCTAGTTATTGCTACCACAGTATTATGCATTTATCGCACATGCCACAAAGCTTACAAGGTGAAGAGTGTCCCAAGGTAATTCTACGGTGAACAACATCACCAGGCCTTGTAAAGTATGGCAATGGGAAGTGTACTGTGTGAGAATGGACTGAAAATACATTAACCTACAGTTATACACACATACAAACAAATACTCTCATACACACATTTGCCAGGACCGAGATTAGCAGCCCTGCCTATCTTGTTAGTCAGTCCATACTGTTATAGAGTTCCTGCATGTAGCACGAGGCTTATTGGGCTTAAGAGTGTCAACAGATACCTCTACGGTTCATGAAGACAACAGGTCTTGTAAAGTAGACCTTGGGACATGTACTGGGAATACTATGGCCTAAAAATGTAAAACCCACCCCTCCAATGGATATAGTTCTCACTCAAATACATACACAGGATACGGTTCTCTCTCGCGTGCACACACACACACACACACACACACACACACACACACACACACACACACACACACACACACACACACACACACACTTGCCAGGACTCAGATTAGAAACCCTACCTATCTAGTTAATGGTATTGGTGTTATTCAGGCACCGCACACATCATGGGGCTTGTAGGGTGAACAGTGTCCCAAGGTACCTATAAAATGAATAACATCACCAGCCCTTGTAATGTATAGCAATGGGAGGTG